>NC_056746.1:292518373-292525873 GCF_019279795.1 Protopterus annectens
GCACTAAAAATTAAAAGCACTACACCCTCACTCCCCACTGGCCCTTGTTTTCAATTAAGGATTTCCCAATATTATTCTAGCATGTCCAAAGGTCAGTTGTCAATCTCCTCTCGGTCCAGCTGGTGAATCTGGGAATCTTGAGGCAATGTTATAACTGCCTCATGTACACAGACAACCCTCTCCTCCTCCCACATAACACAAATACTTGAGAGATGCAACTATTTAGCCAAACTGGAGGCTGAGCTCTCTCAACTCAGGACTGGCAAGACCAGACAGGAGGAGAAGGCAACTACACACACCACAAAACCAGCCTCACATAATGCTACCACTCCACTGAATCAAACACATAAACACACAAAGACATACTGGAGGCTCTGAGTAAAAATTTACCTAAACAGCAGAGGCCTCCAAAGCAGACACCCAAACAACTGCTACCTCAAGACACCCCACAAGCAACACATAAACCACAAAAGCAGTGTGCAAAGCAGTCACAGCCCTTAAGGCCAAATACAACACCAAACATACTTGTCATAGGTGACTCCATAGTCAGACACACTGACGTCCCACTCACCAGGCTGAACAAGGAGAGGGTCACAGTAAGCTGCCTATCGGGCGCTAGAATCCGCCACATAACACAAGCACTCGGGTCACTCCATGGCAAGTACAAATATGACACAGTCATTGTCCATGCTGGTGTGAGCGACCTGAGACATACCTCCCTGGACTACATGAAAAGAGACATAGAGGAGCTCTCTGATTATGTAGCCCAGGCAGGTATGACCCTAACCCTGAGCAGTATCCTTCCTTCACCAAGAATGATGCCACAATATAGAGACAAGATGATCAGCTTTAACAATTGGCTTAATGTCTGGTGTCATTCAAAGGGGATCCAGTGTCTGTCTGCCTGGGATGACATGCTTGACAAGCCACGCTGCTTCACAAGGGACGCCTTGCACCTGTCACCCTGGGATTCCGGATATTGGCTAAGGCTCTTGCCACCCCATAGTGACTTTTAGGCAAGGCTCAAATTCTAAACCTACCACCCTAGAAAACAAAAATGGGAAGAAACTGAGGGTAATGCTGCTCAATGCCAGAAGTCTAAATCTCAAAATGCACGCACTCGAGGCCCTTCTCAGTATGGAGAACATCGATGTCTGTGCTGTAACTGAAACCTGGTTCAAGGCTCCTGAGAGCACCCCGGCACTATTAAGTTTTACCTCATATCATGCGTTCCGGCCCCAAAACCCGGACCACACCACAAAAGGAGGGGGTGTATCCATATTCATAAGGATACCCACACCTCCAGGTTGGTGGCAACGCACTAAGCTTCGGAAACCATCCAGGTGCAACTAACCATAGGCAAAACTGCTCTACAAATTGTAGCATGCTACAGGCCACCCTCTCAAACTCAGGAAACCCACACAGCCTTCCTGAAGACACTGGAGGGTATAAATGTATCTCCAAACACCGTCGTATTGGGTGACTTCAACTACCCGAATATAGACTGGGAACATTACTCAAGCCCTAACTTTCTAGCCCAACGGTTCCTGGAGTTCATAAATTCAAATGCCATGGAACAGCTAGTCACTGTTCCCACGAGAGGAGAAAATATACTAGATCTCATTGTCACAAACGTGGGGACAAAATGCTCCACACCGGAAGTATATCCCTCATTGGTGAGATCTGATCATAAACTAATCTCACTGGAAATCCACATCCCCCCACCCCAAACAAAAAAGACCATAGTGAAGAACTTCTCTAAAGCAAACTTCACACTACTCAAGACTGGTGTGGTATCCTTCAAGGCCCCTGAGCCAGAGGAAACCACAACCCAAGCTGGAAGCCCTTACAAATGCCTTCTATGAACACCTCCAGGACTGCATGGATCAGGCAATCCCAAATAAAACCAAGACTCTTTCCACAAAGGGCAAACGTCCAGTCTGGTGGACCCCAGCCATTAACAAACTTTACAATAAGAGGAGAAAGCTATTGCATGATAGAACAAAATCCATAAAAGGGAAGTCACCCCTGATCATTATTAGTAAAAAATACGAGCACTCATAAAATCAACTAAGGCCAATTTTGAGAGAAAAATTGCCATGGATTCAAAGGACAATCATAAGGCCTTTTCAGCTATGTTAGGAACCTGGGTGGAAACTCCCAGATATGCTCAGAATTAGTCCAAAATGATACAAAAATCACTGAACCCACAGACATTGCCAACATACTGGCAGACAGGTTCAGTGCAAACTTCACCCCTCTCCCCTAAAGGAGAGATAACTATCCCAGCCGAGTGTAGCCTCCCGGACATCTCAAATGGGCAGGTGAAAGCTGCTCTCTCTAAAGCTAAAAACACAGCATCAATGCGGATGGTGTCCCCGGCTGTGTGCTACACGAGCTAAATGAGGAATTAAACCCGCACATAAGGCAGCTGTTTAATCTCAGCCTTACCACAGGATACGTGCCCAAGGAGTGGCGACGGCAACTGTGGTCCCACTCCACAAAGGCGCCTCACGGACCCTGGTAATTACCGCCCCATAAGCTTAACAAGTCTAGTCTGCAAAGCTATGGAGAGGATCATAATGGAGCTCATAAACAAAGATATAGGGGACTTGCAGACATTGGACCCGACCCAGTTTGGCTTTGTCAAGGGAAGATCATGCCTTTTGAACTTGGTCGACTTCTTGAAACAGTCACCAAGGCCATTGATGAGGAAAGGCAGTCCATACAGCCTACCTTGACCTTGCAAAGGCTTTCGACACAATACCCCACTCGGGAATTGTAGAAAAACTTACCAGCTTAAATGTAAACCCATATGTCACAAGATGGGTTGCAAACTGGCTTAAGGACAGAACCCACAGGGTTAGAGTTGCTGGCGCTGTGTCAGACTCCAAGCCGGTCACAAGTGGTGTCCCACAGGGCTCGGTCCTTAGCCCCTATTGTTTGGCATCTACTTCTCAGAAGTACAGGCCAACATGGGAGGACTTTGGCTGACAAAGTTTGCAGACGACTGCAAACTGGGCGCCATAGTGGAAAGTGCATCGGACACGGATATCCTTCAGAAGGGACTCACGGAAACAGATAGCTGGTGCCAGAGCCATGGCCTGAAGTTAAACGCCAAAAATGTATAGTCATACCCTTCGGGAAAAACAAGGTAACCCCAAGCTACCATATAGGTGGCAATCCACTAAGCACAGAAGAGGTTATCAGGGACCTGGGAACCCAGGTTGACAGTGGCCTTTCTTTGACACTCACATTGCTAAAGTGGTTAGAAAGACCTTCTACATTGCCCACCTGACCATGAAGGGATTCACATCCAGATCTAGTGAGGTCATTGTTCCCCTGTACTCTTCACTTATCAGACCAATGATAGAGTACAATGCCCCATTCGGGATGTATCTCACCCGACATCTGCAGCAATTGGAGAGACCCCAAAAGTTCCTCACCAAAAGGATAAAGGGACTCCAAAATCTGTCATATGCTGCCAGATTGAAGAAACTCCAGCTCTATTCAGTCGCATACAGTCTGCTCAGAGGTGACATGTGCCTGACATGCAAGGCCATGTCCAACCCGGAATTAATGGACATGCTCCACCTCAAGAAATCCAAATCCACCAAAACCACTAGAGCAAGCAACTTAAAACCTTAGCACGGATATAAATAGGACGTGCTGGAGGGATAGATTTATCACTCAGAGACTCCCTATGCTGTGGAATAAAATCCCGGTCCATGTGAGGCAGAACACCTCGCTGACTCTGTTCAAGAGAAATCTAGACCTGTGGATGGGAGATCGTAGGTTTACCCCGGGAATCATCTCTGTGTCACTGCTGGACAGAGGCACAAAAATCTAATGGGCACAGTATTTTTTCATATAAGGGGTGGCGTAAGCCACAAAAATTTGGGCTAGGCTTATAAATGCCCTAGGGCAGATAGCCTAGTATAAACCTATGAACCTATATATATATATATATATATGTATATATATATATATATATATATATATATATATATATATATATATATATATATATATATATATAAAATGTGTGTGTGTGTGTGTGTATATGTATATGTATATGTGTGTATATATATATATATATATATATATATATATATATATATATATATATATGTGTGTGTATATGTGCATATGTTTTTGTGTGTATGTATGTATGTATGTGTGTATATATATATATATATATATATATATATATATATATATATATATATATATATATATATATATATATATATATGCTTGTCTTTCGGATTTTCCTGGTTCGGGGTCGCCACAGCTTAACTCCGGTCCGCTAATGATTGGCAGTAGATTTTCCCGAACGCCGAGGTGCCAGCTCGACATTCAACCCTCAATGAAGGCACGCCCATTTACGCATGTCTTTTGAATGCCCACCCAACCGCGGAGTTAACATGCATACTCCACACAGAAGGCCCTCCCCGCACTCCAGTCAAGAATCGAACGGGGGAACCTCTTGCTGTGAGGCAACAACGCTACCGCTGTACCACCGCAGACTTGTGTGTGTGTGCGTGTGTGTCCTTATGTGTGCGTGTGTGTCCTTATGTGTGCGTGTGTGTCCTTATGTGTGCGTGTGTGTCCTTATGTGTGCGTGTCCTTATGTGCGCGTGTGTGTCCTTATGTATGTGTGTGCGTATATGTTTGTGTGTGTACATATGTTTGTGTGTGTATAATTAATATATATATATATATATATATATATATGTGTGTGTGTGTATATATATATATATATATATATATATATATATATATATATATATATATATATATCTAGGGTCATACTAGGCTATCTGCCCTAGGGCATTTATAAGCCTAGCCAGAGTGTGTTTGGCTTTTGCCACCCATTTTAAATTAATTTTGCTCTGCCCTTTTTCGAGGTTAGTATACTGTGCCTCTGTCTAACAGTGACACAGAAGTGAATACCCAGGGTAAACCTACGATCTCCCATCCAGTCATCAAGATTCCTCTTGAAGAGAGTCAGTGAGGGACTCTGCCTAACCTGGACTGGGATTTTATTCCAGAGTGAAGGGAGCCTCTGGGTTATGAATCTGTCCCTCCAGCATGTCCTATTTATTTCAGTGCTGAGGTTCAAGTCTCTCGAGCGCGTAGCTCGATGGGATTTGGATTTTCTGAGGTGCAGCATGTCCATTAATTCCAGGTTGGACATGGCTTTATACGTCAGGCACAGATTGCCTCTGAGCAGGCGGTATGCCACTGAGTAGAGCTGGAGTTTCTTTAACCGGGCAGCATATGGCATCTGTTTGAGCCCTTTGAACGTTTTGGTGAGGTACTTTTGGGGTCTTTCCAGTTGCTGCAGGTGTCTGGTAAGGTACATCCCAAAAGAGGCATTGTACTCAATTATGAGCCTGATGAGGGATGAGTGAAGAGGCACGATGACCTCCCCTGATCTAGATGTGAATCCCTTCATGATTAGGTGGGCTGTATAAAATGTTTTTCTAACCACTTTGGCCACGTGGTTGTCGAATGAGAGATTGCTATCAACTTGGGTCCCCAGGTCCCTAATTACTTCTTCTGTACTTAATGGATTACCACCTATGTGGTAATTTGTGGGCACTTTGTTTTTGCCAAAGGGGATGACTATACACTTTTTGGCCTTTAGCTTGAGGCCATGGCTCTGGCACCAGTTGTCTGTTTCTATGAGGCCCTTTGGGAGGATGCTTGTGTTGACTGGAGAGTCGATTATGGCGCCCAGTTTGCAGTCATCTGCAAACTTGGTCAGCCACAGTCCTTCTGTGTTTGCCTGTACCTCCGAGAAATATATACCGAGCAAGACAGGTCCCAGGCCTGAGCCTTGTGGGATGCCACTTGTAACTGGTTTGGAGTCTGACATGGCTCCAGCAATTCTAACCACGTGGGTTCTGTCCTTGAGCCAGTTTACAACCCATCTAGTGACATAGGGGTTTATGTTTAAGCTGTTGAGCTTATCTATAATGCCCAAGTGGGGTATTGTATCGGAGGCTTTTGCGAGGTCCAGGTAGGCTGTGTGGACCCACCTTCCCCTCGTCAATGGCCTTGGTGACTGTTTCAAAGAAATCGACCAGGTTTAAGAGGCAGGATCTGCCCTTAACAAAGCCGAACTGGGTAGGATCCAGTGTCTGTAGGTCCCCAATATCATTTATGAGGTCCATGATTATCCTTTCCATAGCTTTGCAGACGAAGCTAGTCAGGCTTATGGGGCGATAGTTTCCAGGATCCGTTGAGGCACCACCTTTGTGGAGAGGGACCACTGTTGCTGTACGCCACTCTTTGGGTACATATCCTGAAGTAAGGCTGAGATTGAACAGTAGTTTTATGTTTGGGTTTAGCTCTTCTTGGAGTTCACGTAGGACGCAGCCCGGGACACCATCTGGTCCCATTGATGCTGTGTTTTTTGCTTTGGAGAGGGCGGCTCTTACCTGAGCATCAGAGATCAGGGGGGCAGCACTCTGCTGGGATAGATATTCGCCCTTTTGGTGGGGGGGGGGGGTTTGCGCTGAAGCTGTCAGCTAGGATGTTGGCAGTGTCTGTGGGTTTGGTGTATTTTTTGTCATTTTGGACTAATTCTGAGAATATCTGGGAATTCCCACACAGATTCCTAACATAACTAAAGAAAGCCTTGTGATTATCCTTAATGTCCTGTGCAGTTTTTCTCTCGAAGCTGGCCTTAGACAATTTTATGAGTGCCCGTAGTTTTTTGCTAATACTGATCAGAGATGCCTTACCTATTTGGGATTTTGCTCTATCATGTAGTAGCTTCCTCGTCCTATTGTATAGTTTGTTTATGGCTGGGGTCCACCAGACAGGACGTCTGCCTTTGGAGGATTGGGTCTTGGTTTTATTTGCGATTGCATGATCCATGCATTCCTGAAGGTGTTCATAGAATGCGTTTATAAAGGATTCTGCGGTCTGGGCCATATTTTCCACAGGCCCGGGGGCTTTGAAGGATTCCACCTCAGTTTTCAGGAGTGTGAAATTTGCTTTAGAGAACTTTTTCACTATGGTTTTCTGGGCAGGGGGTGGGGTCAGGATGTGAATATCCAGTGAGATTAGTTTATGGTCTGATCTTACCAGTGAGGGATACGCTTCTGGTCTGGAGCATAGAGTCCCCATGTTGGTGATGATCAGGTCCAGTATGTTTTCCCCTCTTGTGGGAGTGGTAACAAGTTGTTCCATAGCATTTGAGTTTATAAATTCTAGGAACCTTTGGGCTAGGGTGTTGGAGCTAGAGAACTCCCAGTCTGTTTGGGTAGTTGAAGTCGCCCAATATAATGGAGTTTGGAGAGACCTTCATATTTTCCATTGTTCTCAGGAAGGCCGAGTGGGGTTCCTGGGTTTGGGAGGGTGGTCTGTAGCAGGCTATAAACTGGAAGGCAGTTTTACCCACTGTTAGTTGCACATGGATCGTCTCTGATGCTTCGTGCTGTGCCACCAACCTGGAAATGTGGGTATCTTTGACGGATATTGATA
>NC_056746.1:292533373-292535873 GCF_019279795.1 Protopterus annectens
AGACACCCAAAAATCCACCACCTCAAAACATAACACATGCAACACACACTTCAATAAATCGGTGTGTCAATAAATCACAGCCCTTAAGGCCAAACACTATGCCTGATACACTAGTGATAGGTGACTCTATAGTCAGACACACTGACGTCCCACTTACCAGGCTGAGCAAGGAGAGGGTAACGGTAAGCTGCCTATAGGGGGCTAGGATCTGCCATGTAACACACGCACTCAGGTCACTCAAAAGCACGTACAAATATGACTCAGTCATTGTCCATGCCGGCGTGAATGACCTGAGTAGTACCTCCTTGGACTACATGAAAAGAGACATAGAGGAGCTCTCTGATTATGTAGCCCAGGCTGGTATGACCCTGACCCTGAGCAGCATCCTGCCCTCACCAAGAATGATGCCACAATACAAAGACAAAATGATCAGCTTTAATAATTGGCTCAATTACTGGTGTCATTCTAGGGGGATCCAATGTGTCTGCTTGGGATGACATGCTCGACAAGCCACGCTGCTTCGCAAGGGATGGCTTGCACCTGTCACCACTGGGCTTCCGGATATTGGCTAAGGCTCTTGCCACCCCCTTAGTCCTTTTTTTAGGCAAGGCTCAAAAGACGAACCCACCTCCTTAGAAAACAAAAATGGAAAAAAATTAAGGGTAATAGGTTCATAGGTTCATAGGTTCATACTAGGCTATCTGCCCAAGGGCATTTATAAGCCTAGCCCATAGTTATGTGGCTTTCGCCACCCCTTTAGTTAGAATAAAAACTATGCCTATCATTTTTCTGTGCCTCTGTCAAGCAGTGGCACTGAAGTAATCCCTGGGGTATATCTGCGATCTCCCATCCATTGGTCAAGATTCCTCTTGAACAAGGCCAGCGAGGTGCTCTGCCTCACATGTACCGGGATTTTGTTCTACAGCATAGGGAGTCTCTGGGTGATGAATCTGTCCCTCCAGCACGTTCTATTTATAACCGTGTCAAGGTTTGTCTCCCGCCCTTGTGGTTCTGAGGGATCTAGATTTTTGAGGTGAAGCATATTCATCAAATCTGGGTTTGACATGGCCTTATATGTCAGGCACAGGTCACGTCTGAGCAAGCGGTATGAGACTGAATAGAGCTGGAGTTCTTTCAGTCGGGCAGCATAAGACATATTTTTGAGACCCTTTATACTTTTGGTGAGGAACTTTTGGGGCCTTTCAAGCTGCAGCAGGTGTCTGGTCAGATACATTCGAACGGGCATTGTACTCAATCATAGGTCTAATGAGTGATGAGTACAGGGGACGATGACCTCCCTTGATCTAGATGTGAATCCCTTCATGATCAGGTGGGCAATATAGAAGGTTTTCCTAACTACTTTAGCAACATGAGTGTCAAACGAAGGCTACTGTCAACTTGGGTCCCCAGATCCCTGATGACTTTTCTGTGCTCAGTGGATTGCCACCTATATGGTAGCTAGGGGTAACCTTGTTTTTCCCAAGGGTATGACTATGCATTTTGGCGTTTAACTTCAGGCCATGGCTCTGGCACCAGTTATCCGCTTCTGTGAGTCCCTTCTGGAGGATATCTGTGTCAGATGTGTTTTCGACTATGGCGCCCAGTTTGCAGTCATCTGCAAACTTTGTCAGCCATAACCCTCCTGTGTTTGCTTGTACTTCAGAAAAGTAGATGCCGAACAAGAGTGGACCCAGGACTGAGCCCTGTGGGACACCACTTGTGACAGGCTTTGAGTCTGACATGGCTCCAGCAACTCTGACCCTGTGGGTTCTGTCACTTAGCCAGTTTGCAACCCATCTTGTGATGTATGGGTTAACATTTAAGCTGATGAGTTTTTCGGTGATACCTGAATGGGGTATTGTGTTGAAGGCCTTTGCCAGGTCGAGGTAGGCTGTATGGACTGCCTTTCCCTCATCAATGGCCTTGGTGACTGTCTCGAAAAAGTCAACCAAGTTTAAGAGGCAGGATCTGCCTTTGACAAAGCCAAACTGGGTTGGATCCAAAGTCTGCAAGTTCCCTATGTCTTTATTTATGAGTTCCATTATGATCCTCTCCATGGCTTTGCAGATAAGGCTTGTCAAGCTAATGGGGCGGTAATTTCCAGGGTCTGTGGAGGCACCGCCCTTATGAAGTGGGACCACAGTCGCCGCGGCGCCACTCCTTGGGTGCAATGATCCTGAGGTGAGGCTAAGATTAAACAGCTGTCCTAACTGTGGGTTTAATTCCTCATTGAGTTCATGAAGCACACAGCCGGGGACACCATCCGGTCCCATGGATGCTGTGTTTTTTGCCTTAGTGAGGGCAGTTCTCACCTGGGCGTTGGAGATGTTTGGGGGGCTACAATCCTCTAGAATAGATATCTCTCCTTTTGGGGGGGAGGGGGTGAGAAGTTTGCACTGAACCTGTCAGCCAGTATGTTAGCAATGTGTGTAGGTTCAGTAATTTTCACATCATTTTGAACTAATTCTGAGCATATCTGGGAGTTTAATAATTGGCTCAA